>NC_061519.1:9500000-9545000 GCF_022379125.1 Scophthalmus maximus | reverse complement strand
GCTACGTGCCAACTTGGCCTATTAGGGAGAGGGGAGTCCCGGGACTTTTTTTAGTCCCAGTCCGTCCCTGAAATCCACCATAATAAAAGCAATCTGTCTTGGTGCAAAGACACCTGGATTTTAATGAGGGAATTGAAGGTTGGCACTCTGATTGATTTAGTGCATGTTACAGCTAAACCAAACAATGACTAACTAAAGCCCCTTTCACACTGGCCAAAAAACCTGTTTAAACCCGGCATTTGAAATTGTTTAATCGGCATTCAGCCCCGGGTCAAATGACTCAGCGATAGACCCGGGTAATAACCGGCTTCACCTCCGATCGGCATTGATGTGAACGTCCCACCCGGGTGAACGTGCTAATCTTTTAGCTTTACGCCGCGTTCACCAATGTCATGACGTAAACACGTGACGAACCGCGTCGGCTGGCGATCATCAGACCCTGGTCTGCTTGCAGTGTGTGAAAGTGGCCAATTGCCAATTTTTTAGCAGGTCGACCCGTGTACGTGTGAAACGTGTAATGTTCTCCAAAGGAATAAACAGAATAAACAAAGATGCCATATCTTCAGCATGTTTACCACATCGTTTCCACTCGCCTGAGGTTCGACTCGAGCTCTGTCATCTCCTGCCCGCTTCTGTCAGCGATACGGGGGCACTGCACTGGGGGGAAAAAGCACCTGCAGCTGTTTATCCCGATGAACAAACCCTTAATAAGGCATAACTGTGGTGGATGGAAATGCACAATTCGTTTTGCAGACTTTGTAGAGATTAATGCAAAACTTTAAACATCAAATTTGAACGGAAAGTAAAGTAAAGCTCGTTAGGCCCATTGTTGACAAGAGAATGAAAGTTTTTTTATTTGGTAAATGTACGCGCCCTGTAAGAACGTGGGCGCCATTTACGGTAACACCACTGCCTGTCGATTTAACACCAACCTCCAGCCCTCGAGGTTTCGTCTTTACTCTGAAGAGCAACGACTTTCACAGCAGGATGCCAGTCCACACAGTTTCAGTGTATAGGTGACCTGTCAGACGAGCTTTAGACGAAGCTGTCATGAAAATAAAACAAAATGCTGACAAATGCCATTCAGATTCAAACACTTCTCAGTGAATGTCTGTCAGTGCGCAAATGGCAGACCCGCTGAGTTTTCCCACCGCAGACTCCAAAGTCCATTTAGCAACAATTAAAAATGTGTCGCGCGACTGCGGAGCCAAAATAACGATGAGGACGGCTGTAGATGTGACAGTAAATAAGAAGACAGATTGTTTTGACACATTCTCTGTTTCTCTCCCTCCTTTTTCTTCTCTCTCCCCCTCTCTTCTCTCTCACTCTCACTCTCTCTCCACAGGAGTTGCAGTTTGAACGTCTGACCAGGGAGCTGGAGGCCGAACGACAGATTGTTGCCAGTCAGCTGGAGAGATGCAAGCTTGGCTCGGAGACTGGAAGCATGACTAGCATCAGGTGTGTGTGTGTGTGTGTGTGTGTGTGTGTGTGTGTGTGTGTGTGTGTTTGCGTGTGTGTGTCGGCTGTGCTCATGCAGGTGACTGGCTTTTACAGCTGGTCGTACGAGAGATACATCCCCCTTGATTTGTATCCAGAATTCGTCTCCGCCGTTCGAGGTCAAAGCTCCAGCTCACGACCAACGGCGTTCTGCTTTTGAAGTCAGAGGGCGCAGTGCCCCTGCATTCCTCTGGTGCACTGGATCGTGATCCCTCTCCGGTGACGACGTACAGTACTTACTGCAGCAGTTGCTCGGCAGAGCTGCGTGTGCATATATATTTATTCTATTGTTTTCACATTAGATTACACAGAGGAAGAGATGGATTGCATCTGGGAGCTCTGGCTTTTCCTTTCGCCTGCTTGGGTTCGAGTTGTTGCGTCATCACCGTTTTATCAGTTCACGTCTTATTGATCAAAGTTGTGTTTCAAAGCCTCGAGTTGATTTGAGGACACTGAGATGAATGTTCAAAGGGGCGCAGTGCAGTCTTTTATCATAAATAGGCAATAACTGCACTTTTGAGGTATAATTTACGGCAAATAAGCAAAAACTAGTTTTTACTTATTTGCTTATTAAACATACTATTACTATATTAAGTTGTTAAAGTGACTTTTCACAGTCACTTGATCTGTTGGTATTATAAAATATGATATGCCATTCATCATTTTTGGACTCAAACTTCTTAGATTTCAATCAACTACAATTTAATCAAGCCAGTGATTATTTCATTCAATGTTCTGTCTATAGAATGTTTCATGATAAAACAAAGAGGAACCGCAGAGCAACAACTTTGTAATAACGTCATAACACAATTCTTTAATAGAATGTGTTGTTCAGTTGAAAAGGATTAAAGCTCAAGATAGATAACGTGAGACCTCTAATAAAGCCATTCGTATGTGCACAGTTTGCCTCCAGAAAGGATAAAGTTGCAATTTAACTACTAATACTATTGCACCTTGAAACACAGAGGTGCATGAGGAATAGATCCCGTTGAAACTGTTTCATCTTTAAAGGAATCAGACTTTTGATTTTAGAGGGAATCTAGATTTGCTGTGATCATGTGACCTTCCTAATACGCAAAGAACATCTCATTATGTATTAGTTAAACTGTGCATATATAGTTTATTAAGCTTTTAGTAGTTAAAACCCATTTAGTTTTTGGTCTGATGGCACAGAATACAAATCACTCTCTTTACTAAGATAATAGGCTGTTTATTGTCCATTAAATGCAGCAATTGGCTCTCACGAAGAATCCGACAATGAGCAGCCGTCACATGAGTCCATTATCCTGCTCACGACCTTCATTATTTTTTATTTTTTTTGTGAAGAGAGGAAGTTAACTGTACACAGTTTGGAGAGGCCGTCACATTGTTGTCCGCTGATTGAGTTTGGACCCGAGCCATCTCTGCTCTGAGCCCAAAGATCACGTTCTGCACATTCCGGGCCTGTCCCAATGTGCAAACATCACCCCTGACACGGCCGTGCTAATGCACTTAGCCTGCCTCTCAGGGCAATGTAACGCGATTAAAGCCTCAGTCTCACTCCGCCTCTCATACACACACACGTAAACAGACACATACACACACACACACACACACACACACACACACACACACACACACACACGCACGATCCATCACCGTTTGAGCAAGTGGGGATTCCATCCATCTCAAACTAATTACTCGTCTGCCCACATTGTACTTCTCATTTCAGTGGGGTGGACCAACAACGAGTGGGAAGACGGTCTGAAACCGATTCATTCACGAGTTCAATTAACCGGCGTGTGCACAGTTAGCTCTTCAGCGCTGTCACGCAGGGCTGCAATGAGGACGCTCATTTAAAAACGGCGGCCACATGGGAGATGGAAGAGGTGTGGAGTCCAAAAAAAAAACCCCACATCTTCCTCTCCATCCACCCAGCTGCACGCAGATGGAACAAAGGCCGCCATCCTGCTAACTCGATTAGACGGTTTTATGATTCAGTAGTGGGAGCAGCGCGTCTTCTGGATTACTCTGCCTTCTTTCGCTGTTTCTTTTTTTTTTTTTTTTTTACAGGCCACTGTGTTTGACTTAGGGTTGGTAATTACCAAATGGACAATTGGTTTGGCAGGTCCATCAAGGCAATATGCTGGAGGGTTTTGTAGTAAAGTGTGTGTAGGAGGATGTATTGTTCAGTTACCTCTGGAACATCAGTATTGTTGCTGCGCCGAATAGTTGTATTCATCGCTGCTTTTCCTGGTGAACAAAGGGGCCGACATTTAATCAGCAGCCACAATACACATACATGAATTTTGACTTTCATGGTGTGAGGCCTGTTGACTTGTTGTTGAATTTCAGCAATAGAGTTGAAGTAAAATTAAAACCATCTTGCTGCAGTGATTTGAGTATTTTATTCATCACTCGATTAGTATGTGGATTTCTGTGTTGAAAAATACTTTCTTTCTTTTTTTGCCTGTTAATAATAATAAAAAAAAACTTTATTCCTTTTTTTTTCTCAGCTTCTCTTTCGCAATGATCGCCATGTCTGCAGGGTTCAATGCATTTTGGCTGCAGATTCTGTTTCCCTCTTTGGTAAAGGAGTAAGTAATCCAAATGCTGACAATGACCATGATAGCTAAAATGGATGGTTGAGATCGTATTCTTTGGCCACAACCAGCGAGATCGCAACGTGATTGGTTGTACACTCACACACTCTTTCGTCTTTTTTAATGGCGGTTGGCAACCGGCGTGATAGGCGTGTGATCGGCGCCTTCTGCTCTGGAGTTTTCCCTTTGTCCTTTGACATTGGCAGATGTTAAAATGTGGCGGAAAAGTGAAAGAAAATCGTTACATTTTGTGAATTTTTTATCGTAGCGCTTATTTGTTTTTAAAAACCAATATATTGTTCCCAACCAAATGAAGCGCAGCATTTAAAAACTTTAATAAACAAGGCCGAATCAAAGAAAATATGTGAGATGTCACGTCGTTGCCCGCCATTCCAGGCAACTTGACGATACGCATGCACAAGTAGTGAACCGGTGAACGAGCTCATCCTTATCATGTTCTCGTTACCGTGTTCTCGGTCTCCGCAATATCATAAAGATGTGAAACCTGGACCTGATATACTAGCCAGGACGCTGCACTTGAGTTTCTTTGGAAACTCTGTCCGAGACGGGCCTATTGTCTGTCCCTGTGGGGCAGCTCTAGTTTCTGCACCCAGACAAACCACAGGTTCATAGACTGAGGCACAGTTGATATAATATGACCAACGGTGTTCTGACCAGGGACAATACAATAGCTGTGTGGGCTTTTCAGACACCCTGGCAGATGGCTGTGCTAGATAGATACAATGGAGACTGCACGGGACTGTGTCACCGGTGCACAGGGTGACTTTTCATGAGCTGTGTCCTGTGTGTTCACTTCAAGGTTGGAAAGTTGAGAAAAAAATCACGTGAGGAAAACTGTGTCTGTACTGAGAATACAAATCTTTGTGCCATAAGAAGGGGAATTCCCCCCAAAATAAATAACTTGTGAATCATCGGTTCATGTCATGGTTTTGAGTCAAATCCTTAGCAGCAGTTTGTCTTTGTTTTTAATATTTGGATATGATAATTATCATAAAAAGTATGCAACATGGTACTTCTTAAGACGAGCGTGTCGTGTCCCCACATAGTCAGGTCAAAGCACAGAGAAGTGGAAGAGGGAATGAGTGTTAATTGCAGCCGTGTGGCTGTGGGGGTGCAGGAAGTTCGGGAGCCTGCTCCTGTTGTGTTGTGGAGGATAAAGACTTTCAGAGGTGCTAATGGGTTCTTCAGCTCTGCCTTTGTTTCCCGTCTCAATCAGTCACCGCAGGTCACAGTGTCTGCCGCGGCATATGCTGCTGCTTTTTTTCCGCTTCAAACAGCTCAAATCCAGTGTGTGTGTGTGTGTGTGTGTGTGTGTGTGTGTGTGTGTGTGTGTGTGCGTGCGTGTGTGTGTGTGTGTGTGTGTGTGTGTGTGTGTGTGTGTGTGTGTGTGTGTGTGTGTGTGTGTGTGTGTGTGTGTGTGTGTGTGTGTGTGTGTGTGTGTGTGTGTGTGTGTGTGTGTGTTGTTGCTTTATGAGTCAAACTGAACCAATGGTGTGCGTGCTGAAAGAAGAGTTATGACATATTATCTTGCCCCTGACAGGGCGCACACAGATACAGATACAGGGTTTCGGATCCGGCGGTTGGTTCCACTCTACCGCCCGAGGAACTGCCCCCTCCCAGCGCGGGGGCTATCTGTCTGCCTCTTTTGGCTGTGAATATTTGTGATATCTGTTCCGTAGTCTGAATCGTGGCTCTAGTGTGTGTCTGGCCGCTGAGTGGTGTGTTTGTATGTGTGTGCGTCAATGCGTGTGGCCATAATCATTGGCTGCACACACGGCACCCGGCCAGACCCACCACCAGCCGTCTGGCGGGAAAAGGTGACCCGTCTTGCGAGCCCAGCGAGGGCCCATTACCCAGAAGCTGTCGGGGCGCTTCGGCTGCCAGCTTAGCCCTTTACAGAACCTGGCTCTCCCTCCTTGTCCCCTCAGCACAATTACACTCCAGCTGCTTGCACTGACGTCTGGACATTTGTGTACGTGAGAACGCAAATGTTGTTTAAGGACATTGTCTTGAACAACGAGTGAGGCCGTATGAGAATACAGCAGCATTTTTCGTCATGCCCCGCCTCCTGCGAGCTCTACCCAGACACCACACAATGTTCAGGGCATCTCCAGACCCAATTTTCTGCACATTTTCCAGAGTCAATGCCTGAAAACAGCTTAAGAGAAGTTTGCAGAGGGGGCCATGCTTCAGCGATTACCTGTTTTAAATTGAAGAACTTATTTCAAAGAATAAGTCATTTGTTTTTGAAGTGATGCACTGAATGATTGTACTACCTAGTTCCCCCCCATTTTTTCAATACAAATTCCAAAGCCCAACAACAAAAAGCCCTAATTACACTCTCAACTATAGCCCCAACTTGAACAAAAATGTCTGGTGCTGCATTCGCATTCCACATGACGCATTATTTACAGAAACAAGGCTGTGATATTGCCGATGAGGAAACATAACGTGCAACTTCCCATACCATTATACTGTATCTGACATTCCTTCATTTTATGAGTTTCTTCTAAACATGACTTTGAGCTGATGACATGTTTAATGAGTCTGTTACACATTACACTGTTATGCATTACTTTTTTTTGGAGGGGGCAACAATCTATCTATCTGTCAATCTGTGTGATCTATATCTGATTGGAAGCCAATGACTTTTATGCAGTTCTACCCCAAACGCAAAACAAGTATGTAGTGTAATGTCACTATATACTGAGCATTACAAATTGTAAATTTCTAAGGCTGTGAATGACTTTCTGTCCACACAGCCCAAATAAGATATTCCCATATTCGGTGAATCGAATTAATATAATTAACTAAAAATGCCACATATAGAAGAAGTCTACAATGTCTACATTGTCAAGTAATAACACAGATGCATGGACACATTAGCCGTCATGTGTCTGGGACGGGCTCGCTGCCTCTGGCTAGCGCCTTGTAAATTCAACAGTCGATCTGAACACCCTGGGGATTCTACTTATTTCATTCCATCCCTACCTTCCACATAAGAGTCGCTAATGCTGGCTGGCTGTCTGCAGCCATCGGGCCAAGGAAACACAAAGGACAGGAGCAGATGAATACGACTTATCCACTCTGTCTGTGTTAACGTTGACTATAAATGTGGAGGAAGGTGTTATATATATATATATATATATAAATCAGTCCATGGCTGTGTCAGAAATCACCCACTCGTTCCCCTACTCACTATAAAGGGAATTCGTTGCAGTGGGCTATATAGTGCACTCACCAGCTATGATTTCGGACACTACTTGAGTCGCGATGGTAATTACGTTTTTGTTGCAGGATTATGACATAACTACAACGACGGCGGCCGGTGGACGATCCCATTGTATTTAAATTATTTATTTTACACTTGTATTAATACTTATTAGTAAAACTCACTTTGAATGGTTTGTGTAACGTTTCTGTTGTGGTGCGCTGTTCTTATATTATTTTAGTGCCAAAAATCACCTGTTAAGCAAAACAAAAAAAAAACAAACTACAAAACCACTCTAGCTTGTCTCAATAAAATGCCCGCGAATATCATCTCAGTCAAGGCTGACACGTGTTGCTGCTGCAAGACGCGCTCGCACTGCACCGCCATCGTCTCGTCTCTTCCCTCGGACCATTGTTGATGTTAACGGCGCAGCGAGCGCAATGCATCATGGTATATATTGCTCGGTTAGTGACCATCGGATGTCCACTACCTTTCACGACGTATTCTGGGTTACAATCAGTGCACTATATAGGGTATATGAAATTTCACTAAGAATTCGGACACCACTACAAAATGGCGAAGGCACTATATAATGCACCATATAGTAGTTAGGGGGTGATTACAGACACAGCCCATATGATGTACTTTTTTTTTTACATGCACTGTGATGACAGCTCTACAGGTTTTTTATTATTCTTGCACAACTGTAATGCACATTAAGTCCTAAAGTAATGGTCTTCTTTAGACAGTCGGGGAATAAAAAAAGACGGAACAAAAAGATGAACATGTGGATGCCAGATACCAGATGTGAAGCAAATGTACTTAGAGGTATCTGTCACTTGTGATTGTATCTCTCATGATGCATTATAATGTAATGACAGTGGGGGCTACACATTTCATATTCAATGTCCTGGCTCTGAAAGATTCTAGTCAGAAAAATAACCGGAATTATGTTGGTAAGATTCATGCAGTCAAGATGGTATTTTGACCGTTGCCCCATCTTGGATCCTCAGGCTCTGGGCTTCCTCAGTACATCCAGTTAAAATAAATTAATGGACAGCGCGTTAAAGTTCCAGGTGCCAGCTTCAATTTGAGTAGGTTCACGTCAATATTGAAAGTGCTGTGTGTGAGATATAGCACAGAGATCGCAAAAGGGTTCACGAGTAATTGGACATTTGGCCGCTAAATGTTTCCTTGGCAGCTGTGTGTCGTTTCAGCCTGAGTTGATGCACATAACAGCTCCCACGTGGCTCGGAGATGGTGGAGAGTAAGGCCGAGGTGGAGTCGTCTGTCAATACGAGGAGCGAAGGGGCGAACATCGAGTGATGCAGATGATAATGAGGCTCAAGGAAAAGTATGGAGAAAAAAAAATCGATCAAAGGGATATCAAAGATACCTGGGCTGCGTGCGCAGGCAAACGACTTAGTGCACCGAGGACCACAAGTCTTCAAAAAAATCATTTGCATGGTCATCACAAGATTCAAACCCCTGGGACATGCTGAGGAATAAAAAAAATGTGTAACTGTCGCAGTCTGGAATGCAAGTGACTCCGGGTTCTGCCTACAATAGTGACGTTTTTTCTGCTTATTCATTCAATTTTTGTTGTTGAATGGACATTTTAGACTTCTCTCTCTATTATGGCCACGAACTGCGTGATCTGGAATCACATTAGACGCTCCGCTCTAAATGCCAGTGCTCTGGGTGGGTATGTCGTCGTTGTTTCCTGGATGAAATGCAGACAGACTTTTCGTTAAAGGCCACTACCTATCAGCCGGTGTCCTCCGAATATTGAAGACAGTTTGGATGACCTGTCTGGTATTTTGAACAGTTGAAAAGGCTATTAAAAAAGTATAAAGTATATAACTATATATATATATATATATATAGTTATTCACAAAGGAAAACGTGGTGAAGAATTAGAGCATTGGTGTGTCAGTGTCAGTCATCTTTATTTCTCTCTCATCATCACGCTGATGATGCTGATGAGCGTTGTCGCTGATGATGTAGATGATGAGGAGATCTTGCTATTGATCTGGGGGAGAGAGAGAGAGAGAGGGGGAAATGGAAAGGAAGGTGCGAGTTACATTTTTAAACACTGCCATTTGGTGCGATCCATACTGGACTGTACGCATCGATCGGATGGGGGTGCTATGTGGAGAGAAGGGGGGAAAGGAGAAGGTCAGTGTGGTGTGATCTATGCAGGGCTCCTGCGGTTGATTGGGGTCGAGGGATGGAGAGCAGAGCAGAGACGGGGAGGGGAGGTACGGGACGGGGAGACAGAGACGTAGATGAAATAAATCTTCTTCTTCTTCTTTTCCATGTTTTCAAAAGAACTGGTATAACTCAGAAATGCTCGCCGAAGTATTGCTGTTTGTTCCAGACTCGTGTACAGTAATACAACACCAGCTTTTATCTAGTCCACCCGACTGCAATTTCACACACTGTGATTTCAGTCGCAACTGTGGGAGTGAACTATTTTTTTTTCTTCTGTGTTTTCAATAACGTAGGAGAACTTTAATGTCACTGGCAATTAAGAGTCGGAGGAGAGTATTGTCAGTTTACTTTACGACTGGGCTGGATTTGCAGCCAGGCATAACCGTCAAGTGGCCAGACCATCAGGGGCATCGTGATGGATCGTAACAATTTGATTTATTACATTTCTGTTGCAAATATGCACAACTACAGCACAATAAATTATAATCTGTGTGGCCGCCCTGTCTTTTTAAAGCAGCCCTTCCTTAAAAAAATATTTCTTTTTTTTCCAAATTACCCCCTAGATTGAGTTGCCACTTTATTTTGCTTCTACTTGAGTAATTATGAAGATGGTAGTGGTTCCTATGAACAGTTGCTATAGCATTTTTGAAAACAGACAAAAATATGGACAAGTGTAGTGATCTCAGCCACACACACTATTTTTGTGGCCAAGTACTTTTCATGGATGCAACAAGGATAGGGGGCTCTCCAGGGAACAATACTGTTCAACCAGCAATCAAGGTAAAGTTTCACTTTACAGTCAACTGTTTCAGTAGGCTACATGCACACAAGCAAGGCAAACTCCATCAATAACAAAAGAATTTCCATTTCAAGGACCTCTTCAATCACTTTTGGTTTTACACATTACAGTTATATTATCACATATCATATACAATACATACTACTTGCTCCAGCTCTGTTTAACTGTCCAGATGGATCAGATACTGAAGAGAAACAGCTCAGTGTCAAGTGGCATATTCAGCCTCAGCCAGTGTGGTCGAATATTCATACAACAGCTTTCGCGGGCAATAGTGCTCACCGATGAGATTAGCTCACGAGTTGCAGTGCTACAGCGGTTTTTAATGCAAAAAATAACACAAGCCGTGCCGCGGCAGGGTATTTGAGCTTCATGCCTTTTACCGCTCATAGTTAGGCATCATTTTCTGCTACAGCGTGATGTCCTCTCGTTGGCATCCTTATTTCCCAGTCTGTTTGAACACAACAATGATCATTCCAAAAGCCGTCACAAATGTGAAGCTGGGGAAGAAACCTGGGGGAGGAGAGTGGAGGAAAAATAGGACACGGGGTTGTAAAGAGGACAGAGAAGAGAATGATGTCAACATGGATGCAAAGTGGGGGTGGGAGGGGTCGGGGGTGAGGGAATAGCAAGATCAGCCAGGAGGCGGGGGGGGGGGGTTTGTCACGTTAAGCCCTTTTAACTTGCCGCCCTGCAAACACAAGCAAACACACTCTGAGTGAGCATGAGTCACTCGGAGACCCAGACACTCTCAATAAACCTAATATCTTCTATCGTCACAGAAAGGCACACACACGCACAGACACACGCAAACACACACGCACAGACACACGCAAACACACACACACACATGAGACACACAATCTTGCAATTGAACACACAAACACATATTCATGCTAACTTGAAAGAAGCCTGTTCTGAGGCGCACAAGCTCGATTGTAGTATTCTGGATATACTAGGAAAATGCTTTGCAAAAGCAAAAAATATGTTCTGGACAAATTTTTTGAAAAAGTGCTCTGTTGTTTTTTCCCTCAAAGGACAATTGAATTTAGTTTTTGGCATGGTGATTTGTTTTGTTGGCCATTTCAGTGTATTTTCTATCAAGAAATTATCCCCACTGAAAAAAGGCTGTGGTAGAGCTCTAATGAAGGTCAATGGAACCAATCACTGTATCAGAAAGGGTGCTGATTTCAGTCAGTGGTCCCTTTAAAAGGCCATTAATGGTTATTATGTTGATTTTTTCACCGACTGGTTTAATGGGAGGTTTAATGCAGATAAAAACATTCTTCAGATGCCTGATTTTCACAATCACTTTGTATAAGTTGCCGGAGATGTTCTGTCGTGTGCGAAACATAGTCACCAGACTACAATTGATGCAAGGGGTTAATGGCAGTCTCGCCATAATTCGTATCGTATGGTTCTCAAGGACTGCACCCATGTCTGTGTGATATTGTACTTTTTCCTACACTACATTTGTATGACATGTTTGGGTACTAGTTACTTTTCAGTTTAATATTTTGCGTAAAAAATATACATTTTGCATAGCTTATAAATACAATACATCATTAAAGATTGAAACACTGGCCTGTGAGTTCTTAAAATAAAAAAACCCTAATGTCTGTCTGGTCCCATAGACTGTATATAAAATTAGACATTGTCAGAGGTTCTGAAAAATGAAGGTAATGCAGAAGTGCCAGAAGCCTGTGTTCTCTGGAATGACCAGCAGAGGGCGACTCATTGGTTGCAAAACGAAGTCGGTTTCAATAGAAGTCTATAGGAAAAATGACTCTTCTTCTCACATGATTTATAACATCATTAAACATTTTCTCGGGGCTTCAAAACAGCAGTTCACAAAGCAATAGGTGTCATCAGGGTGGCTTGCCACTTGGTTGGGAGTGACACTTTAAAATACTTCTTGATGCCTTAAGTAACTTTTGCCGATGATACACTTGTACTTTTATTTTAATGCAGGATTTGTTCCTGGGGGTATGTTTTCATGGTGGTTTTGGCAATTTATTGATTAATAAATAAGGAAAATTTACTGCTTAAATTTGGGTAAGGTAGATTTTCTGCCCGGACTTGATAAACAGCAGCATTTCAGCTACATGTTTTAATGCAACTGAATGCATCTTTGCCCTCACTCTTATCCAGTAAACCTGGGAAATCTGTAATAACTTTGATTGAACTTGATATAATTTAATCAAATTCCAATCACACCTGCCTTCTCCAGCTACGTCACAGATGGCCTGAATATTTTTGTTTACTGTACAAAACGGGCCACCTGCCAGTTCAAGCGGCCTCATCCACACGTGGGCAATGGCAGTGAATGAGAAAATCATACACCACTGTACGGGATGAACTGCTGACAGCAAAACTTAATCAACCCTCAATAACTTAGATGCAGTTTGACAGTTTGAAAGCCAAGCACACCTGGGAGTGAGCTGCAGCATCACAATGGGACTGAAGATAGATCGTCGGCCATTTTGGCTACAAAGTGATGTTTCCCTTAATTTAGCTCTGGGTGTCTGCCATCCAGTAAAGTGGCCGGGCTGGAGCCGATCGATGCCGATAAGGAGACCTGGCACAAGGCTTCTGACGGTGTGTGTATGTGTGTACAGTAGGAGGGTGTGTGTGCAACAGGCCAGCTCCAAAGCCAGCAAATTCATTTGACATCTAGCTAGCCAGAGAGTAGATGGCCACAGCTTTGGCTTGTCCATCGGATGTGAGGGGGAAAAAAAACACAGGGTACACTGGTACTGAATCTTCTGACAGTTGGGTCACATATCAGTTCTCGTGTCCAGGCAGCAGCATCGGGGACACAAATTCCCTGTAGACGTGTTGAAGTAAAGTGTGCAGCAGCTTGGGAAACATTTTCCTCCCTTGAAGTATCTTTTTTTTCCTCCTAAAACCAGCAGATGAGAGAGAGAGAGGATGTCAGCATGTGCTATATGACTGATTTGTAGCAAAATTGAAGTACTCCCATCCATTATAAGACAGAACCTTTAATTCTGCAGAAAAGGAAATACTGCCGTCTCCATAATTTATAGCCTCTGAGCTGTTATCCCAACGGTAGGTTTTGTCTATTGACAATCACACTTATTTTTAACTCTCGACAGGCGCAGTATTTTGGCCCTCGATAACCGGAAATAATGGGTGGAGATGTGGAGAGCTTTGGCTCACTGAAGTCCGCGCACATCACTATTTGTTTGTGAGGTGCGCGGCTGAAAAGGAACGACTGATCGTGCCGCTCTGTGAACTGCCAAAGCGCTGCTCTCTGAGACTCTTTGTAGTCATGCAAAAGGCTCGTGTTTGATTCGGTTCCGAAGGAAATGCTTGAACGCCCGTACAGCAACACAAAAGAGACGTATCACAGCCAATCATTTTTGACATCATGTGTGTCAAGAAACATTTCTATCCGCATCTCTTTTCGGAGAAAAATCCTGACTGATTGGCAGTGCTGGAGAGTTGTGGCACACGGATTATTCATCTGCCAGGAGAAAAACACGCATGCAGATACCTTCTAGGGATGCGTTCTGTCTCGAGGCAACTCACAGAGTGCTTCTGGAAAGACTGGCTGGTCTCACACAGAGAGCCAACATGCCTTCCTCCTCACTTCTCATTTAACTTCTGGCCCCGAGTCAAAATGGCCGCCACCCACACTGGCAGACTAGGAAGTCAATCTGACCAATTTACTGGGTCACGGGAGACTTCTGCTTCTCTCTGTCTGTCTCTCTGAAACCATTTGTATGGAGCATGTGGACAGGGTGACAGAGATGGCGAGCTGCGTCTCATCCTGCTGCGCTTTAATCACTCGCTTCAAAGGGCCTAGTGTTTTTCTCTCTCTCTCTAGATGGCAGAGGGGAGGAGAATGAAGCTCTACTCCACCTCGCCTGGATTCCCGTACATCAGACCCAGACGAGACTGATATCTCCCTTCACCTCCGCTGTCCTCGCTCCAGTCTGGCGGCTCACGCTGAGCTTTTTTTTATTAAAAAGGAGCGGCGTTTCACCAAAAAATATTATCGGCCGCAGCCAGACACAGAGCTCTGCATTCAGGCAGTGATATTCTCTTTGGAGATTGCAATCTGCTGCAGCACTGCTGGCAATCGGAATTATTTATGTGCATTTGCAACTGCACGAAGTTGAATATTTATTGGGGTTTTTTTCTGCTTCTCTCTTACCTTGGTGAGTCCATACAGCATGTGCTCAAACAGACAGGCTCATCATCAGATATCCAAGATATCTGACTTGGTGGCAGTGGTGCTAACACACACACACACACACACACACACACGCAGACACACACAGGACAGACATCTCACCCCATGTGTCCCCCTGTTGTATGAGTGTCAAGTTTCACCAGTACCCTTTCTATTTGGCATCATCTCAAAACCTCTCTCTGATGCACCGTAGTTTGAATGATGCAATAGGTCAGTTTATGATAAAGTTGACATTATCTGTCATTAGCCTTCTGACACACATGAGACGATTACAAAAAGGGATCTTTTCGCAGCTATTAAAACTACCTTTTGAACCATCAGTGTTTTGGTCGTACAAGCGGCCTTCGCTTCCCTGCCGCTGCAATATCATGAAGTCACAATTAGTGTACAGAGTGATTTTAATTTGAAACAATCGATACAGAAATTGGAGTCCCGTACAGCGACACTCAGCCAAGCCGAGCCAGTTCATGCAGCTGCAGCGCAACTCGATGCAAGAGGGATAGTGAGGGGAGGGAAGAGACAAAAGAAAGAGAAGTGAGAGAAAAGTAGATTTAACCTCAACATTAAACATCAGTTATTTATGGATGGTCTTTGTCATAATGGGACAAGTACCTTCGGCTGACCACATCCGTGACAAGACTCCTTTGAGAGCAATATTCTCTCCCTTTCAACTGGACTGCGACAGTGAATATTCTTGTTTGATCGACTGGTTGACTAATTGACACCATTGGTTCGCTGGCCAATTGTCAGACTTTTTCAAACTAGTCTTTGAGTTTTCAAAACGACTTGGTACGAACAGTTACTATGACGTTATCAGGGAACGTAACTCGTTTCTCTGAGCCCCAGTGTCAGGTTTAATGCCGAGTTCTGCCACTGGTCTAATGCCGCTTGCTCATGACGCCCTCAGCAGGGCAGCCTGGAACTTGCAGGAAAAATGTCCCACCGTCTCATTTCGCCATCCTGCCACGCGTAGTGCTCTACGCGGCCCTTCGCTGAGTCATAATGTTCGACAGTCTCCCGAGGCTGTTGACATTTTCAACCCACTGAATTCTCTCCTCTCTTGAGACATTATACTGCCGAGGTAGATAGTACCTGGACAAAGCAGCAACATTTTCGCTATTGTTCCAGTACAATGTGTAATTAGGTAAAAGTCAGGCAACCCGGCAAGATAAAGCACGTAGTTACAGAGCACACTGGGATTCTCCATCTTCCAACCCAGACTGTAATTAAACGGTCCACAATAGCCCTTCTGTGACGTGCCTGGACCTTGTCCCCTGACTGGACCATGGGCTGTCTGACTGCCGCCTACAGTATGGAGTCCTGTTTCAATGATAGCAGCATCTGCGGACTCGTGTATCTACCTTCGTAGCATGACGGTGTCTGTTTCTTTCTCTTCTCTCTGCGTCTACCATGTGAAAGGTTTGGGTCTCTATACGCTCACTGGTCCAGTACAATATCAACCTCAAGGTTCACCTTTAATATCTCATGCTCCATAAGGACCCATTAATGTCCCCAAGCTGACGGTGAATCAACACTGTCTTATTAAGGGACTGACAATAAGTATCTTGTATAATTACTGTCTTTCTTTCTGCTGCATCTGCAGCCCGGCGACAATTGTGTTCTCCATCTTAAATACAGAACTGCTCCATCACCGAGGTTCACCACATCCAGTTCTGTGAACAACATTGCAACAGAGGCACCTTGACCTGTTCGTCCCCTCGGCGGTACAGAGCTTTACTCTTTGACCCAGTACTTTTTTTTGGTCGTGGTTCACTGTCACTGCCCCTCATAGCGTTGTTTCAACAGCAGCAGGAAAAAAGCCGAAAAGACGGATCATCAAACTTTGCAGCTCGTGTTGCTTTAAGACCATTGTTCTAACTTGTCTCCTGCATTGTTTCCCTCGGCTTGACGTCTGTGGTGGCAGCAGTAACCTGCCCGTCTTAGAACTCTTCAGGAGTAAAAGAGTAAGAGTGGTATTGAATGCCTAATGCGTTTAAGCCACAGCAACCACTAAACACCCCTAATGCAGGATCACATATCAAAGGTATTGGGTGGACCTTTGCTGGATGGAGGACTGGACAAAAGGGTTGCCATCGTTTTACATCACTGCTGCGCCCACTGTATTACTTATTGTTTTTGTGCGGCTTATAAGACGAGCAATGCAGTGTGAGTCCTGCTCCCTCTGGGATCAGCCAGTGAAATGTGGGCGTCTTTGAAGTCATGTCAGCTTGCGATACCGCCTGTCTTGCGTTGCATTATATGACAGGCACACCGCTGTCATTCCCGTTGTAGAAACACATTTTGACTCTGTAGAAAAAAAACAAACTTGGCTTCTTCACAGAGCTGCGAGTGCGTATATACTTTGCCACGGTACCTTCCCCTTAACACCCGTTTCCGGGCATAGCTCAGGCACTAACGGAACACCTGACGGTCTCCACGCGGACGGTCTTGACGATGGTGACACCAGAATAGCTCTTCAGCATAGCGTCTCCAAAGCTTTCGTCGTTCGCATATGACGAACACAGCGGAAGACTGTCCGATTGCCACGCGCGTTCACGCCAACAGGAACATTTCCGGGTCCTTCTGCGGCGCCTGGGTAAGGCACGCATGATGCAGGACATGACGATAATCGCGCTGCGCAAAGTAGTGTTCTTGTTTTTGTTGTCTCGCCGTGAATTCCCCAGAGATTTTCCTGCCGTCTTCCCACATGGGGCTCACTCTGATGTTTTCCGGAAATACAGAATTAGCGGAAAGACATTCATTTGGTGTTTTGACGATGGTAGTGGAGATTTCTGTCTGGCGCCTCGATCCGAAATCCGAAAGTTCAGCGGAGTTGAGCCACAAGATTGACATCATTTTGACATTCGTCAAACCATTCAGTCAGCCCCCATGTTTCAAACTGAAGCATCGGTATTTTTCTACGTTTCTCCACTCTCCCTGTATTTGCCTTAAGTGTGCAGCATTACAATGTCCCGGCTGTCTGTCTCACTTTGTGTCACAAAGTAGTATTAGTGAGCTTTTTTGGCTGAAGTAGGAGACACCGCTGCCAAAATGCATGATTATGTGAAAAACAATGTCAGGCAGCGGTGATTGATGGTCAAAGGAATGAGGACAATGAATATCGATGAGGCTTTCAGGAGCAACAAAGCATGTCCATGCTTCTTTTTTTTTCATGTTGAAGGAAAAACTTTGAGCAAATGACGCACTTTCATGCTAATTTAGACCTTATTTCGTTGACTATAAGCTTCTTTTCCATAAGTGCAGTGTCAGTGGTTGTTTAAAGAGAGTGCGAATCAAATTGCACGAGGCGCGCATAAAGCAACCCAAGGTAACTGTGAATATTGTGCAGCTGACAACCGATGATTGATGTCAAAATGAAATGTATGCATAAAAATAATCTACATTTGCAAAGAAAAAAAAGTAATCCGCTATATTTTTTATTATAAAAGCCTTGTTGTTTTTATGATAAGTCTGCACAGTAAATGAACAGCCACTGTGTGGCTTTAGCTTTTGAATCTAAATGAGTGTGGACACAAGCGATTGCTGCAGTTCTGTGTGCTGGTTTCCAAGAGCTGAAAAGGTCTTTGCTTTCCTTTTTTTTCTTTTTTTCCCCCTGTCTTTGTTTTTCCCCCTTTCTTTATGGGTGGCTCTATTATCTAAAAGCTCTGTCTACAAGAGGGACGGCCATTGTGGACAGAACAGATAACAGATAATATGCGGAGCATGGAAAGAGATGGATTATATGGACTGGGTTCACAATGTGTTTATTGGGTGGATAAAATGACGGGATTTCCATTGCTATCTCTGGCATTCACACTTTTAAACCCACCTCATTGGATTTAGCACAACTCCCTTCCTCGCTCTCCCTCTCCTCTCTCTGTCATATTCTGTCTCTCCTCCTTTCCCCCCTTTCCCCCTTCCCTCTCTTATTGTATTATATTCCCACTTTCATTGTCTACCCCTCTTCTGTTCTCGCCACTCGTTCTCATCATCTCTCACTTTGTCTCACTTCCTCTCTCTGTCCTATTCTCCTCATTCCCCCCCCCCCCTCCCATCCCTTAATGCAGCTGACCAGTCATTTAGAGAGATGAGGTGGTCAGACAGCAGCGGTCTGACTGGTAACATTACCGTTTTATTTCTAGGAATAGAACCAAATAGCCAAGAGGCACACATTAAAGCAGCTGAAAATATCAGGTCAGGATGTAACACAGGACTTGATCATTATTTCAAATTACATAACATTACGCCGCCCATCTGTTCCTTTGTCCAACTGAAAATAACAGCTTCATCAAGTGGTGCTTTTAACTAAAATTGTCATAACTGGGCTCAAGCATGGCAATGGAGAGCTTTTACCGAACTTGCCATTTACTTGATTTGAATTATAGCTAATATTGTCCCATTATCCCGACGTTTATATTTGCACTGGCTCTAAAGATCGTGTGTCATAGGCCAAAAATGGCTGTGGCCAATGATGGCTGACGAAACATACAGTTTAAATGGAATCCAGGCGACAGAGGGTGTTTTTAAACGATGATTTTAGAAAATGAGTGCAGAGCTTCCACCGGTTTGATTTTCACACTTGAGGGAAGGTCCCCGTCCGCTGTTATCACCCTAATGAATAAAGGTCAGTCTTTGTAGCTTGTCGAAATATAGCTGGAGGCCTTTTGAGTCAATCCGGTGTTGTTGCAGAGCAGCCATGCAGTTAACAACATTGTGCTTCACTTGTGGTTCCGTTATTTAGGATTATGTAATGGATGAGTACAATGAAATATGGAATAGCATCTTTTTTCCCCGTTTCAATTAATTACTTTTAAAGCCCTTTGGCGGTCTTCAGCTCGCACTCTATTGTTTGAACTTTGCAAACACAAAAATCTGTTTCTCATACAGACACAAACTAAGCTACGCTCACCCCCCTTCACCTACACACCCACACAGCATTATGTCATTAGCAGTGATGAAATGCCACGCTGTGGCATGACCTGCAGCAGACTAGTTGATCACGCTGTCAATTAGTTCTCTCTCTGCTCACTAATTATACTGTCAGATCTCATCGATGCACCATAGAGATTCAATAGGGGCGAAAAAAACACCAGCTCTCCATGTTTCCTGGGCCAAAAGGTCAATGAGCTGTTTCAGATAGTGAGGCCTGATTAGATGTATCTGGTGGCCGAGAGGAGCGGGAACTGGGTCAGAGGGGAGTGGGCGAGAAAAAGAGGAAAGGAAAAGGGGGGGGGGGGGTTGCACAGGTGGTAGTGTGGGTTAGCTTCTCATTCAATGTTGGATTGGTCAATCGAAAAACCGTCAAATCAGGTGAAGGATCCAGCTATTTACAAGAGGCCCAGGGAACATCTCATTTTCATCTGCTTTTGATTGACCTGGTATTCCAAAAATATTCTGCAAATTGATCTTACGGTCATATATTACGGTGACAAGCGGGACGTTCTCATCGAATTCAGCAAGCAAGTCAAAGCGTTTGCAAAGAGGCAGGAGCACTCTGATGGTAATGCAGCACAGACTTTATGCCATAAATTGAAAAGCTGGAAGCACAAAAAAGTTTCATCCACGGTAGCAATGTTTCTTCAGGGCAAGAAGTGTCAGGAGGCCCACCTCTTTCTCTCTTTCTTTTTTGAGTGAAATATCTCATTTGGATTTCCATGAAATGTTTCAAGGACAACCGTGGTCCCCCAGAGGATGAATCGTAATGACTTCATGTGAGCTCCGGATTTTTCTCCTTACACCACTGTGAGGTTGACATTTGTGATTTGAGGTGCACCAACTACTGGACAGATTGCCATAAAGTTTGGCAGAGAATTTCCCCACGCTTTGGTTTATGATACATGAAATACCTGAAAAACTTACAACACTCCAGTCGGCCTCTGCTGGGATGGTTGAATGCTAATTACTGACTTTTAAATTAAGCATTAATTTTACTGATGTTTATTAGCCTATTATCTTTTTTACGATATCTCATTACATACTGATCAAACTCTCTTCTCTTCTCTTCTGGGTTTCCCTGGCCCTGTCTCATCTGCTCTGCTCTGTTTTGATCTCCCTGATAATATGAACAAATTCCTATGCGTTCCCCCCAGCCTAGACAGTAATCCGAAACCCTCTGGACTGTTTCATATTCCAGCCCGAGCCCCTGTCTTTGTGACCACTTGATGATAACACCACTTGGGCCCTTTCCTCGCGGTTTGCAGCTTGGGCTTCTATGTGAGCACTCAGCTCGCATTTAGTTTTACCTACATCACATCCTGGCCACTGGTAAATAACAAACACATTCGCCTCCGCTACGGCATTTTCAGGAATGGAGAGGCAACGGTTTGACATCAGCCAATGCGGCTAAAGAATGGGCGACAAACAGAGTGTCCTGCCCTTTAAAAGGAAGCATCGACTCAGTCTATGTCATCAGTACTGGCTGTCTGGACCCAAACTTTAATGATAATAATCCTCATCATCCAGCTCTGACCAAGACATTCCTCTGATATAAACAAGCTCCATCCTCTATGACACGAGAGAAACGCCCTTGTGTGATTCAGTTCTGTTCTTTGTGGCGCAAACGTGTGCTGTGTGTGTACAGAGTGTGTGCAGAGTGTGTGCAGAGTGTGTCGGCTGTATGGTTTGGTATACACCTGATGAATGACAAGTCTGCTTTGCTGACAGAGGGTCCCAATAACCTGTAGCGCTCGGTTCCCCCTCACAATCCGTCACACACACACACACACACACATACAAACACACACACACACACACACACCCCAACACACACACACACACACACACACACTGAACGGGATGATTTAATAGCATCTGCTCTGCGTCTGCAGGGAGTGAACAGCATCCATCGCTAGGTTTAATTATGAAGGCTTTAGGTTACAGATTTGGAGGATTTCATACCAAAATGCTGTTCATTTTGAATCATGCAGCCGTACTGACAAGAGGGAATATTCCTGCGTGACTCTAATCTGTGAAGATTTGAAAATACCGCTGATGATAAATGTAAATGATAGCAGCCCCCGCCCCCCCAGTAAATGTTTTTAATAATGAAAATACACTTATAGCTGTCTTGCCAATGGAGTTAGATGTGACCACCATCTTTTCTGTATGATCTGAAACCAGATGAGAAGTAGCTTAGCTCAAAGACTAGAAAAGAAGGTGAAGGATGTGAGCAAATTAAAAAGAAAAACTGCCCTGTGACACCACAACTTGGGCTTTTGGCATTTTTGATATATCATATTAATTAGTGTGTTTTCGTGGTATTGTTTTTTTTTAATAACTGAAGCCAGTGCAAGACAGAGGGACTGTTGTCGGTGGTTCCAAGCGAAGAACTTGCCAGTATCATCACACTGTATGAGTGTTTTCTCATATAACTATCCCTATGAATGACCTCCCTATCTGCATCTCTATTGACCGAAAAATGTTATTTCTTCAGCCACGTAGCACGTTTATTTCATATCTCGAGCCACAGCTGCTTCGTCGTCCTACATTTTCTAAGGCTCACAGGCGAAACTTGTGACCAACCTAAGCGCACGCCGACGTCTTCTCTTAAGTGGCCGATCACTCACCCGTGGGAGGAGGACGCGGCTATGAGATGTGTTTGAACGCGGCACCGAGTCCACTCGAGGCCGTTCTGATTTAACCCGCTCTCAGGAGGGGACGCGTCGCTGCCTAGGAAACCTGGAAAGTCGAGTGAACAGGTTGGTGCGATGAGTAGCCTGGTTTTAAACAATATATTTCTAGAACAAGGTCTGTCATTGCCTCACATTAATTCGTCATCTCGCATGCAATAAAACACACTTTTGCTCACTTCAATACACTTCAACACAACAATGTTTGCTTGTTTTGCTTTGTAAGTCTCACTTTACTGGTTGGCACAAGAAAAGTTCAATCAAATAAGTTGTCATAGTTGGTTTCAACATAGCGTGATTGGCAGTGTGGATAAGACGGAATCTTAACAGATATAAAGCAGACGTCTGACTTGTACATGTCTGCAAATATATGGTGTGTACACGGCCAGGCAAAAGCTAACAACTAAGTTTTAGCGATTAAAAATCTGGCAGTGTAGTTTAATTTTGCCGAGGGCAATTATTATGTACTTTCTTAAACTTTCTACAACTCACCGCTGTTTTTCTGCAAGTCGAATTTCGCCTCTGTGCATGATCCTCAATATCATCCCGGGTTTTCGGGCACATAACGGCTTTTATAAAACTTTGATAAACTGTTTAGTCAGATACTAAGGTGGTCGATAGCAGAGTGGAGGGGAAAAAAACCCAACCCATCCGCCCTGTAATTACCAGTCGGAAGCTGACATGAAGACCTCATTTGAGCTATAGCCGCAGGAAAAGGAAGTCGGGATTGAATACCGAGTCCACTAAATATGCCATTTTTCATATCTGCACCGTGAAATGAAACAGCCCACAGCCGATGCGTTCAACAGCGTCCGGCAGCCTTCCAGCCGATGCACACATCTGTTAATTGTCAGCGAGGATGTTTCCGAGCGACGCTGTTTGACCGGTGTCTGCTCCTAACGTGATTCTTCTGCCTGGGGCCTTGCAGCTGAAAAAGCTATCCCTGATCGGTGGTTTTTTTTGTCGGCCTGTCTCGACTATATCGCATTAACTACGCAGACCGACTAATTTCCTTGATTGATTGATCTCATGGAAACTGGCAAGGAGATATCTGCTGTCTATTATGGTCACTATTTAGTGCCTTTTCTGTTTTTCATGTGCACACGAATTGTTTTCCTTTGTGCTCCCTGTATTGTTTTTGGTATATTGGTCATATTTATGTTGTTTGTTGTTTCCAGAATGTAGACTCTTATGTTTTCTATTTCTGTGTTGCCCCCACTACTCTTTAGAATTTCCTTTTGTTTTGTTTGTTTTTATCTCAAACCCTCTTGCGGTCCCTGAAATCTTTTCTAAATGACGAGATAACGCTGTTGTTGATAAGATCTTTGCTCTTCCAAAATAATTAGTATTAAAAAACAGTCTTGTTTGCATGTTGACAACAATGTAATCTGTTGTGTGTCTAATTGATTCTGAAAAGGGTCTCCATACCTAAGGTCTTGCAGAATTTACCCAAAGCACAGCACTCTGTGGTTTGCCATCTTTCAGCTACAGTAAAGGTGAAAAACACACAATGCACATTGAATGCAGTTATTATCACAATTCTACAAAATAGATTTTGACGGGGGAAAAGAGATGTCACATGAGGCTGAGGGCAATACTGTGACAGTTTTAAATTAGGCTGCATATGTTGTTTTTGCTCATATTTCTAACAGTTTTCTTTATGTTGTTAATCTTACAGCTCGGCAGATGAAAAATTTCGCTGGAACAACCAAGGTAATGTTTCCTCATACGTGCTCTCACATGTTTTCTCTAGTCCTCTGTTGTTTGCATGGTTGACTGTGCTTATCACATTGGCAGCAAATGTAAAACTCCTGCGTCACATATTTCCAATTTATTGATGCAATGCTTTACAAGAGCCGCGGTGGCTGCTGCAGCTTGAAATGCTCAAATCTAATTCCCCTCTCTGCTCCGAACCCCAGACACAAAAGGCTTGTTAGAACAAAACAAAAACAACAACTCCTGCCTCTCAGACCCCTCCACAAAACCTCACCCCTTCTGAAAGCTGAGTCAAAGGTCATTCTGCATTTGCGAATAATTCTGAGCACTTAGTTTAACCTGTTGGCGGTGCCAGATGGAAAGTGTTTTCCGTAAAGAATCAATGAGTGGGAGGCCTTTAGACAATTAAGAAGTCAAATAAAGACTTCACATCTCCGGGCCCCGACAACCTCCCCGACAGCATTTTCAGCTGAAAGTACGACGCACATTCATGACACGTAGGTCCCTCTCCCTCTCTGTCAGTCATGTTGAGATGTCCAGGTTGCTGAGCGCAGATTGATTATCCGAGCGCAGGGCTGGCGACCTCTGCCAACAAAGAGGCGACTGAACACAAGGAAGCCCGGAGTTCTGTGGTCAAAACATTTCATGCTCGAGGCTCCCGGTGTCTGCTCTGGTCTTCGGCCATCTGCTGCGCTCTAGCTCCACCACTACGGCCCAAGATAGACTAAACTTACTCTGTCATAAAAAAATTTAAAAAGAAGGAAAACTTTTGCTCACTCCAATCGGACCATTTGATCTCGCCATAACTCAGGAATCGCTAAAAACCCCTCAATTCGATATCAAAGAGGATTCAAATTGAGTTTGGGCTCTCCTGTGCGAGGGTGAGAGTAAATCCGCCGTAATGCCGCAGACTGCGCTAGAAATCTTTCACCAGCAGCATCAATATCGGTCTGCAATTGCATCAGTCAGAGTCAATAAAATCAGCCTCCTAAATCCACACGCTAAGGCCCCCACTATTACCATTCCTCTCCCGCTCTCTGTGAGAGATTAACGCTGCTCCCAAGGCTGTTTCCTCAAATGTTTTAAAACTCCCTCAAACTCACAAACGGACTGGTATCAGAGTGTAAGGTGGCGCCCAATAGATCTCCATCCGTCAAGATTTGCATTTGGATTATCAGTTTTCACCCTGGACACGAGGTCCACCATCGCACACTACCCTGTGATGAGGCGCCAACGAGGCCGCTTACGGAACTATCATAAGATGGATGCTTTTTAAATGACAAGGTTTTTGTTAAAAGTTTTTTGATGCCTCCAGGGCCTTTCAGTAAGTTTGTAAAGATAAAAGATAAAAAAAAAATGTTCGAGGGAATACAGTATGTGGCGCGAAATTACCTTTTAAAGGGAAATGATGAAGCCATTCTCTGAAAAGATTAGTTTAACCATGTGAACCTGGCCAGTCTGGCTTTTTTTTCTCCCCCTTCGTTCACCGGCTCACGACATTATCACTGGAAGTCGTAGGTCATTTCAGTGGGACTACTTTTTAACGGAGAGCAATTTTAAATTATTTGTATTTGTGCAGGTTTTCAAGTCACAGTAAATAACTGCACGCGAATAAAAGACTTTCAGAGTCGCCAACGTTTTAAGAATGGAAAATTTCAAAACCATAGTCCTGTCGTCAATCAATAAAGTCCATTTTGATGGCTATTTTTTTTAAATGTTTTTCATTATTTGTATTCCATATTTCCAGTTGCAAGTGTATAAGCAGAGCCAGCCCCTCTTTAGCCTGTATTTGCTCATCATGAAAAGTCATGCCAAATGAGTTGCTAGCAGGTCTTGTTTGAACCGTAAGCATGAATTTATACCCAATAGCTGGTAAAGTATTGAAACTGAAGACGATATTAAAACATGGCGATTTTGAGATGTGTTAAATTCCAAGTTGACTCGTGGATGTTTGTCCTCGCTGATTTTGGCTCAAAAATTAGCACAAATTAATTTCACATACCGCAAACCTGTGGCAGTTAAGCATGACAATGTACGGTACGTGTACGGGATGTCTGCTGTGTAAAGTTTGGTGTGTGAACTGTACCTGATAAGTTCACATTCACAATACATGTGGAGCAGACGAAAGTCGGACTCACCGGGTCCCAACCTCCTTTGTGTCTCGTGCTGCCCCTTGTGGCTGAATTCAGCCGTGAGTGAAGCCCAAGTCCCACCTCACACGCTGCACACAAGGATTGAACCGTCTGGAAGGGGCAGAAGAAGCTGCGTCTTTCTTTTCATTCAGGTTCTCCTTTCCACTTTGTATGTGCACATGCAGATGGACAGAAGGACATAGAGGAGGAGCTGACCACAGGCCTGGAGCTGGTGGACTCTTGCATCCGATCGCTCCAGGAGTCGGGCATCTTGGACTCACAGGACTCGACGGGAGACAGTAAGAGCAATTTTTGTTAATAAGAGCAGATTTTCTTTTTTTTTAAGGAGATTGGGGAAACAGTTTATCCCGGCTGTTTTCTCTTCCCTAGACAGCCAAGAAGAAGGAGAGAATAGGTGAAGTGCAGTTGTAGAACCAGTGGGGATGGATGTTCCACAGAGCTGAAGTCTCCAGGTTTTGGCTTATTAGACCTGTTGAATGTTTGTGAAACCACGAAGCAAATGCGATTCAGGAAGCCAGCGTCCAATAAAACACAATTAAAAGGAGAGAAGATGAGAACTGAAATAAACACAAAATTTATTTATTCATGCCAGTGAGATCCATTATAATTATTTTTTCAATGTCAATTCATTTTTTTATCTTGAACAGATGTTTGGTTTTTTTTCTCTGTTCCAGAGGATTTTGCTCATGTCCAGGCTACCAGACAATGAAGGCACAAATAGAAAATGTTGCATGAGCTGGATATTGCCTACACCCATACATACATAGATTATGTATTTTATTACTTTGAACGTGTCTCAATCCAGTTTTTAACCAGTTTTGGTGTAAACACAATAAATATATAAAATGATCACCTTTTAAAGTTCATGAAAGTCGTGTATAAATAGCAGACATGGAGCAACATGAGCATTCATTTGAAGCCAGGTTTCTGTTTACCCTCCTTGCTCCGGTCTTCTGAAGGAAATAATTTGCTCTCCAGCAGCTAAACGCACCATGTTCAGTAACTAGTCACTGATTCCGTCTCCCGTTTGATGCTGGCCTGGTAGCATAGAGGGTTTGGGGTGGGGGGGGTTTCTACTGAAGGCAGCCGCCTGCTGCACCCTGCACTCTCCTTTTTGCCCATAGTCGACCCCATGGGAAAGAAGTAGGTGTCAGGATACAGAGACGTGCCAGTACTTTGATATGTTAATCCATCCTCGCTGAGGTGTCAGCTGGCCTGCTGTTCTCGGTGCAGGGGGGGAGGCGCACACACACACACACGCATTCACGCACAGTTGTACTTCCGTCTCTGTGAGAACACTCCCCGGCATGATGCATGATTCTCTAGGCCCTCACCCCGACCTCAACCATCACAACTAAATACTTAACCTCATCCCTAACTCTAACCAAAACTTCGTTATAAACTTAAATGAATGAAACATTTAGTCTTAACCCTCAAACCGCTCTTTTAAAGTTCCGTCTGGAAAATGTATACTTGTACTGTGCAATCCATAGTCCATCTAAGATGGACGGCGCATCTCCACTTCCTCCCACTGTACAAAAATTGAAGCCAATATATGCAAGTGCTGCAATTTTGTACACAACTGTATTAATGCAGGTCTAGACAGGTGGGGTGTGTGTTCGTGCATGTGACCAGCTAACGTTTTAATATGCGTAACAGTAGCCAGACACATCAGCTAATCATTATCCTTAATCCTTTTTCCTTGTAAAAGGAAACAGTAGTCTACTGTAACCTTTATTTGTTTTAATCATACATATATTACTAGGACTTGTATCACTACTATACAAGAACAATTCTGTTGCCATGTCTTCTACATGAATACAGCTTCTTTCTTCTTTTTTTGCCTGGTACATCACGGATCTTTAACCTCTGACCTTGAGAAGGATTTCTTGTGTGTTGCCCCGTTTTGCATTTTTATGATTCTTCTTCAGGAATTTTGCTTTTAAAAGGAATCAGATAGAAACAGTAGGATGGAGAGGCGCTGTTTAACTCATGGACCATCTGACACACAAGCCCATGTTTGCTATTTAAAACTAAGAAAAATGCATACATGCATCCATCCATACATACAGTGCAAATGAAGACACACAAAGACACACACCTGCACTCCTTTGCTCAAACTGTGGAGAAGATTAGAGCGGGAGAGCAGCAGTGTCTTCATGCTTCATGCCGGTGTTGCTTGCCAGTGTGCATGCTAATCTCTAGGGTTAGGTGCGGTGTGTGTGTGTGTGTGTGTGTGTGTGTGTGTGTGTGTGTGTGTGTGTGTGTGTGTGTGTGTGTGTGTGTGTGTGTGTGTGTGTGTGTGTGTGTGTGTGTGTGTGTGTGTGTGTGTGTGTGTGTGTGTGTGTGTACACACATGCTTCCAATGGGTTTCTAAAATAGGCAGCTGATGAAATATTAAAATGTGTCAATAGAGAGCACTGGTAGCTCTCTAAGTCACTCAACTTTTATTATTTGTGTGTGTGTGTGTGCGTGTGCGTGTGCGTGTGCGTGTGCGTGTGCGTGCGTGTGCGTGCGTGTGTGTGTGCGTGCCTGACGGAAAACGAGATGAATGAGCTTGAGTGGGTCTCTCCGGGTAGGATCGTACACAACTGCAGTCATGCAGGTCTATGCAGATGTGGTGTGTGTTCATGCATGCGGCCAGAGAGCAGGAGTCAGTGAGGCGTGTGTGTGTGTCTGTGTGTGTGTGCGCGTGTGTGTGCACAAAGGCAAAGACCTTGTTATGGCACCCCCATTACTTTCCTCCTGATGGACTAATACACCCTCACATCTTACATTCTGTACCGTCAGTAAGAAGGTTCAGAGTGTGTTTACTAGGTCAAGGCCTCCATGTGCAATATAGACTTAGTGAGTACAAATACACACACACACACACACACACACACACACACACACACACACACACACACACACACGCACCAACTCACCTTAGATGGATTCAATGGAGCCTTCGAAGTTTGCCATCTGAGTGATAATGTATTTATGAGCCCTTTCACGTCCCTACAGGCTCTGCTACCCACATGAAGCCAACTTGAAGTGGCAAACAAAAACCGTGGAAAACATCCCCTGGCTCCGTGTGCACACATCTGCGTCTGTGTGCATGTGTGAATCCATCTGGAGTACAATTTCTCCCATTGCACTTTGTGTCTTTGTTTGTGTGTGTCAAGATGAGTTTAGATTGGACATGGAGGCCTTGGCCTAGTAAACTCGCTCTGTACCTTCAGCTTAACATCACATTTTCAATAGTGCACAGTCACCAGCTCCACTGCCTACAGGAGCCATTTGTTGCACTCACAACTTGAGTTTTCACTTTGGTCCAGCTTTATTTTCCAACTCGCTTATGCAGAGTGACTCCACTTGCCGCTAGGTGCTGGATTCATCTGTCCCATGCAGCGGATATTGACCAGCGGCACTGTATGATCTTTGTCCCGCTCGATTTTAATAATCACAAATACTCACATCAAGCCATTTAAGGTTTGATTCTAGGGATGCACCGAAATGAAAATTGTTGTCCGATACCGACCAAAGTGAAACGCTTGACTGCAAACACATATTTTTTTGTTGTGGAGTTTTTCATTTATTTTGGAAATTATTTCACCATTGCATAAATTAAAGGGCCTAAATGTGCTTTTTACTTTTTGTCTTGATTTTCAAGGGAAAAAGTCAATTACAAAAGTGCAATTTATTAATGTTTATATAACACTGAACATTTTTTTCTTACATTACAGCAGAAGTTATATCAACAAAGCACGGCAAAACTGAAAATAAAATGTAATACTTGTAATACTTGCGTCCCCCGACGCTCGCAGCGATTATGATCGCGTCATTAAAAACATTGTTTGGTAAATATTATTCCGTCTTTTCACATATTCAGCCTAAACAATTTCGGTGGCCGAACAATCGGTGCATCCCTATCTGATTCCTAAGTCAATGAGAGGTAAGGTCCACATGACATCAACTTTGCCATCAGAGAGGGAAAACGAGGTTCCGTGTGGGCGTCCGCGTGCCTACCAATTTGTTGTCATTTCTAAAAACTGTGCATGCAGACGCTGAATTCGAAGACGTCCACAGCTTTCCATGTGCGCATCCTCGGTGGAGTATAACTGAGGCCTGTTTGCGTAAAGTGTGGCAGCAGTGGAGATTAAAGCGACAGCCACTGTTGATGGAGCACAGCTCAGGAACTCCTCTAAGAGCATAAATACTAAGCGCCGGGAACGTATACATCTATTTAGGGCCGATATAATGCACCTAAGTTGCGTTCCGGCGCAGCGAGGTGTGAGCCAGAAATAGGCAAACGGATATAAAAGTGGCTGGAGCGCTGCACTGTATATTTTCAGTTTTGCTGAATTGAAGCATTGCCTACTTGCCACCTTTTAAGTAACATTTAGGTGAAAAAAAAAAAAAAAGATTATTTCTGCAATGAAAGTCGTTGATGAGGCAAATCATTGCTATCATCACCGAAAGGGAACAAATCAGGGGGGCATCAAACATTTAACAGGACTTTAATAAGAGGGATGGGAGAGCGTTGGCTACCACACGCGCAACTCCCGCCCTCCTGTCCTCCTCAAATGATTCAATTTCAAGTCACATTCAAAACTCTGTCCAAGCGAATACACACTTAACAGTCCACAAAACATTCCGGCAATACTTTTTGCCATTTTTTTTTCATGCACGCATCCCGTCATTTCCAGCCCGTTGGTGTGTGTTGACGTGTTTACGCTAGAATTTAAATGATCCGTGTGCGAATCGAATGACGGCGAGCGTTTCCCGAACGCGACTGAGGCTGCGAGTGATCGCAGTCGTTCTCCTCTTGTGACCTCGCTGTTAGTCACTTACAGTGTCAAAGGCAGGGACGCGTTCGATGTATTGTACGCGGAGCAAACACATTCCACCCACGTTCACGAGTGGACACCTGATGCTGCTGCGAGACTGATTCACAGACTGGAAGAGTTGCCATTGGCTGGCCGACTGACGCATTTTGATGGGTGACTAGCAGCTAGCGCAGTAGTAGCTCACCGTGGGTACTGGCCAGCCGGAGTCGGGCCGACTCCTGATCTTTGGTAGATTTCGGTCGAGGGCCTTGATGTGAGAGTTGTGGTCATGAAAACAGCCGTATCAGTGATTCTCACACATTCAATTTGACTGTAGTTGACAGATAACATTACAACGTGTAAATGATGTGTAATGAGTCATTATTTATTCGTCACAAAATGAGAAATGGTATCTGTCGCAAGAGGAATAGTTTTTTTTTCTGTGGCTTTTTTTCTGAACCCAAAAGTGAGACAAACTCACCCGCTTTAATAAAAAAAAAAAAAGTGCTGAAGAATAAGTCCATGTATCGGTGACCTTATTTGGACGCTCTCCGGCTCCTGCTGAATTATACAGAGGAATGTGCAGCGGAGAAAGAGAAAGGGAGGGGTAGTAGAGAGCAGGAAAGCAAGTGACTGAGAGAGAGAGAGAGAGAGTGAGAAAGGAAGACAGAGGAGGAGTGTGTTTTAAATGGAGGTCAGGCACAGAGTGAGATGTGAGGGTCACAGAGCGGAGTGAAAGAGAGCCTGGAATAACATAATGGGCAAAAAGCAATTGGGTGTCTCAAAACGAATTGTGTTTCAGCTTCTCTTTCTTCTCTCTTCTCACGTTTTTCTACTCTTCATTTCAAGGTCTGTGGCGAAACTGAGAGCCATGAGAGATGCGCTGTATTCACATCCATTCCTTTCCCTCGTAATGAAGGAATACTTTGTACGACATGTTGCAAAAAACGCCCTCAAGGCCACGACGAGACTTCACACGTCGACGGACTGCTACGGAAGCGCAGTTTGTGTTAAAAAACCCGGTTGCATGAATGCACCTTGACAGGAGGGAAACCGAGGCTCGAGGAGGCTTTTGAAAACTCCCTCCTCTCCGACTGTGGCGCAGAGAAGACAGAAGTTATGAGTTTACAAAAAAAGAAACTCGGCTTGTGTCTGGACATCAAGTGTTTTCTTCATGACCCTTTTGATACTTTGTTAATTCTTCGATTTCTTTTTTACTTTTTCTCATCAGGACAAGGGCTCCTTTCCCAAAGCGCTTTACAGCTCAACAATCAGGATGCCTATGCAGCAGCTGGTTACCATAGTAACCAAGGCCTGGCACTTGGGGAAACAGTCACGGGCCGCAGCGGGCATGTTGGTGGGGCGGTTCACAGCTATAACCAGGTAAACACAGACACACACACACACACACACACAAACTCACACACACACACACACACACACAAATTAATGGGAGGGTTTCTCTTTCCTTGTTTCTTGATTTTCCCCCTCAATTCTCCATCTTGCTCTACGTCCCTCCTTCGTCTCCATCATCCTCCGCCCCTTTGCTTCTTCATCCTTTATCTCTGTTCTCACATGTGCTCCTCCTCTTCTTGCATCTGTCCCCTCCGTTGTGCATTCTCTTTATCATCTCACTCTTTCTCACCCCACCCATCGCTTTGTACTGTTTTTGTCCCCTCTCTTGTTTCTCCTCTTCCTCCTTTCCTCCCGCCCTCCCGCATCTCCCTTAATTTGCATCCCTTTCTACTTCTCACCGGCTGGCTGACCCCTTCCTTCCCTCGCGCCCTCTCATCTCTCCACACTCTGTCCCCCTCTAGGTGACATCCAGCCGCGCCGCTGCCCAGTTTGCGGCGACAGACTCTCCCGCTCAGTCCCAGAGAGACTCATTTGCCCAGCAGGCTCTTGGCAGCGCCTTCCATATGCCCACCGAGGGAGGACCTGCACCTGCCGGACCGTCCATGTATTACTCCTGTGCCACTTTACCTGCGCAGGTACAAATCCCCGGGGAGACGACTGTGACGCCTCAGCTGTCATCTGACGGGGTTTCTGTCCCCTCTCCCGTCAGTAGTGCCCCATTAGTGGAACCCGTGACACCGCTGCAGACGGGTGACAAATTAAAGAAAGAGAAGAGAAACGGGACGATGCTCCGCTCCACGGAGCACGAGGGGGTCACTGAAATGTTTGATGAGTGTCAGTGAATCATGTGTTGTGTCCTTCACAGTCACCAGATCTCAACAAACCTAAACACCTGTGGCAGGTGACGTGGACTGACGTGGTAGACAGCGCTTTCCACCACCATCACCGTCAAAACATCTTTTTTTTTTACTTCCAAAGACTTGTAGAGTCTATTCCAAAGTGCATTGAAGTTATTCTTGCTCGCTCCCCAAACACCTCAATAAGACAATCTATGTTGGGTTTTCCTTTAATTTCTCACCCGTCTGTTTAACACTGCTGTCACCGGGTGGAACCAGCTGCTGTCGACCTTTTCAGTTAAGGTGCGTTCAGACTAAACACTAAGCGAATCTGCATTGACTTTGCATATAATCTCATTGTTCCGGAAACTTTCTTTGGGTTTGGTCTGAACGCATCATTAGTCCTATCTATTCTATTACATCTAGGAAATGCAACACTTACTTAAAAGACACACACAAAAACACGCACAAATTTTTAATATTTACAAGAATTCTAATTTTGCTTATTACTTAAAGGGGCAATCAGCAATTTTGGAGTAAGCTTGTTTCCCTATTTGTGATTTTGCTGCTCTGGCCGGGCCGCAAATCCGCGTTCTCTGGTATGGGAGACCGATGCACTAACCACTAGGCCAAAACCAACCAGGGAGTTGCAGCGCCACACACTGCAACACGTGGTGCGGTCCGCACCCCTTTTTTTGTTTTTCGATTTACAAACCCAGGGCTGCGCCGTAAACCTTGATTCCCCCCCCCCCGACACACACACAAAAGCGACAGCTAAAGGAGGGTGAGGAAATATTTGCAGATTTTTACTGAACGTGTATTGCTTTAGAATCTCTTTTACTGCCCCTTTAAGTAATGTCCAGCTACAGGAATTTTTAAACATAACCTCACATGCAACACTTGACAGTTATGTATAGTCAAGTCTTAAACCTCCAGTCTTTTAAGTCAGGACACAGGAGATAAGAACTGACCCCATGATGTGAGTCTACTACTGGTGCAAGGTCTGTTGGTCAGTGTCGGTCAGTGTGTCCACCATGTTGATCCAAACTGAAATATCTCATCAAATCCTTGGATGGATTGCCATTCAATTTTATCACAATATTCTCTATCACGATGAACTCAATCATCACAGCATTTGATGTTTCTGTGGACGAACACTTTGGACAGAGTTAGTGTAAGTCTTATGCTGGGTGAATGTCAGAGGTCTGTAACTTCTTTTAAAAGGAGCCTTGAATTTGTTTTGAATATTGAATGCGGGAGGTTAGCTTGCTAGAAGTCTATTTTCGTTTGTGAACATTTTTCTTTGCTTCGGTTACAATCAATCACAGTGATACATTGATACACTGCTGGCTGGATAACAAGCTTCACTGTGCTCTCCTGTACAAGTAGCCGATATTAAAGGCTGTGGGTTTGTCTGCTAGATTCAAAAAGGACACTCATGTCACACCAAAACCGACCTACGTGCATGTCCCGGGTTGCAGAATGTCCTGCCAGCCCCTAAAAGCAGCATCGCAGTTATGACTAAAAATGTCTCATCCACCATTCAACCAGCTGCGTTTTGAGAGGCCACCGAATCTAAAAAAAAGAAAAAGTGCTTTGATGACATATAATAAGAATCTAGGAAGCACTAAACATAATAAAAGAAAATGATGTTGTTGATAAAAAAAGAGTACAGCTCAGTGAGTGATTCATACACATGGCACCTCAGCGCTGTGGAAGCCAAACTGTGCCAACTCCTCAGCTCACTGACTTTACTGCTACCGTGGTAGCAACTGAAGTTTCATTTGGCGGCCCATTGTTCGAGGTCAGATTTTACGTTTATTTTGGTCATAAAATTTCAGCGTCATCCCTTTATGTTTGTTCTGATAACTCCCAAGCTCTTCATCACAAATGTTATCACAGATTAGAGTCTCCGCTCTCTGGCCTTTTGGCTCCGGGGGGGAGGTGTTCATCCCTCTGAAAATAATGATATGAATAAGAGGAGCGGATGAATATTTGAAGTGAGTGACATTCCTTTTTAATGAAGTACAACCCCTCCGTTGCAGCGTGTCAGCTCCCCTCTGCAGGCGGTGGGATCCCCTACCAAGCTGCAGCGCCTGGGATCGGCCTCCTCGGACATGCCCAGCTACGCCACGCTGCAGAGGGTGTCCTCGCCCAAACAGTCGCCCAGCCGACTCGCCAAGTCCTACAGGTTGGTTCCATTTTCAGTCCGACCGATTGATTTAACATGGGGCTCATTGTTATGTCACTGCTCCCGAAGCACAGAGGGATTAATTCGCCGGGGGTCAATTCAATACCAAAGACTCAACAATTGCGTCACCTGTTGCTGAGATTAGTGGCTTTGAACCAAACTTTCTAACCTGCATCTGTTTCTGAGGGAAAAGCTTTGTGCTTCTTTTGGCAACGTTAGCCTCCTGAGCTGATATTTTTTAAAGCTAGTTTTACATTGTACTTTAATGCGCCTCAGTCTGCTGCATTATGAAAATGAATGTAATGCAACTAGCGTCACAGCAGACACACTGCAGGCTGTTTGCTTGAGTGTGTCACGGTTAAACTATTATAACCAAGACCCAGAACTCAAGTGGATGTCTGTGTAGATTTCTGTCCCCATATCATTTCTCTTACGCCTTGGGTTTTGTCTTTGAATGTCTCAGCAGTTGCCTGGGTGTTGTATGGCCCGTCTTTTTTCCCCTACCACAGACAATTAAAGGCACTGAATTGTCCCGTGTAATTGTACTTCTTTGAGGAAACTTCTCTAAAGCACAAATTTTAGCACTGAAAAATCCATATAATGTTAAACAAAAAAAAACGAACTAACAGACTGCTGGTGGGTCGGACATGACAAGCTCACACTGTGTAGCCAAATGTTGTTTTAAACCCACATGATTTAATTTTACACAAACGGCCTGCAGCCCAGAATGTATGACAGCACGCGCTGTGCACACAGACTGCGCACGCTAACCATCGGCCTCGGCAAGCCGGAGTAAACATGTCTGAGTTTCGCCTTGTGTTTGCGTGCACTGTGTCCACATCTGCTTTTGGACCCTTAATATGATTTTAACTTTACATTACATCTCATTTGCTGACGCTTTTGTCGGAAGCGACTTACAATCATCGAGGCCTTAGGGCCCCACACTAGAATGACCTGGAATCGAACCTTGACCTTATGTACCAACGTCAGCGGTATAACCCTCTAAGCTACACCAGCTAGGGGTGAAAATAAATTTCTAATTGAGAGAGAGAGAGAGAGAGAGAGAGAGAGAGGGAGAGACTCGTCAAAATCAAAGCAGCAGAGCCAGAAATATCTTCTCGGCTTTCTGTCCCTTGTAAGCTTTGTCCTGCATTTCCCACAATGCATGGTGATAGAATCTTGTCGTTAAATCCTTGCACGTCTCCAGTTTGTAACAGGGATATTTTGTTGCTGAAGCTCCTCCATGGGTAGCGAAGACATAATACAACCTTTCTTCATTGGCCTCAACAGGGGTGAAACATAGCCTGGGACCCAGACAAACTCTCGGAGCTCATTTAAATTGGCTCTGCCAGATCCCCTCCACTGGGAGGTAATTTCCCCTCCAGCAGAAAACTAGCCGGTCCAATCACAACCGATTATCTGATAATGGGCGGGGTTTATACCACAGTGCTGACAGAGGTTACCTTTGTGGACAACCAAGGCTGCCGCTGATGAACAAGCATTTTTCCCTCAAAAACAGCAACGCTCGTTCTCAGACATTTTGGAATCATCATACATCTCCTCTCCGCTCTAGTCTGTGAAATGAACCGAGAGGTCCCGGACTAATTTGAGTATTAGTCTGGCTGCTGGCTGGTGTAAAGCTGGAATTTGCCTTAAATGCCTTTGGGCATTTGTTGTTATAGAAGAATGAGATTGTAACTGTGAATAGGAAATGGTTTTTTTCCGGACAAGAAAGAAACACACTTCCAACAGTTTATTTTTTGCCCCTCCGCAGCACCTCATCGCCCATCAACATGGTAGCATCGGGCGCCGCGGGCTCCTCCTCACCGCTCCCCATGGCCGCCTCCCCCGGGGGGAACCACACCTCGTCGCCGCTCCACCAGCTCAGCTCGGTAGTGGGAAGCTACGCCACGCTGTCGCCCACCAAGCGCATGCTGCATCACATGGGCGCGGACGGCTACAAGATTTCCCACGAGCTCTACGCCAACGCAACCCTGCAAAGGCCTGGTAGCCTGGCGGGTAGAGGTTAAGGCGATTTTATTTTTTACTTTTTCATGTGTGAGTGTGAGAAATGCCCTCACGCCATATATTCATCTTCGGGAAGATGTCCACTTTAAATTTATTCGAGGTAATTTTGTTGTAGTGGGATTCAAAGTTAAACAATGGCAGTGTTAATTTATGAGAAATTGTTAGAAGTTGGAAATGTATGGTATTTTAGCTTATATTAAATCAAAATTCCTCTAAAATTATAGATATATTTTGTTCAGTTTATATTCGGTTGTTTTCATGGGCTTAAATGTCAGTTCTGAAGCAGTTCAGTTATCCTAGTTTGTGATAGTTAAACATAAAGTGAATCCACTTTCTATTGGTGTGATTACTTTTCATCAGTATGAACAGAAGGAAACCCAAGAAAACACGTTACCAAATATTTGATTAAATTTGCTTGAGGTTTTATGTGAAATGTATTCGATTGCAAATGCACTCAGGGATTTATGAAGAATTCATGAATAAGATTAATTCTTTAATTTTTCACCAAGAATCTCAGTTTAAAGATTGCCATAGTTCCTATTAGTGCCACGTCAACCACTATGGCCTCACGTTAATCAAAAGAATTAAGAGTTATTTATATTTGGTAAATCATGATATCATTATGCATGCACACTTTCATGTCAGTGCATTATTACATATTTGCTGTATCTGTATAGGAAAATGTGCGATGGTTGATATTAATATCACCGGTAGGACATCATCATGCGAATGTATGCCAGCCTGGTAACTGGAAGTCAACAGAATAATTCTCCCTGACATGGAAATGAATTGATGTGTATTCGCCTGTCTGTGTCGTTTTTGCAACTTCATAACTGTGTATGACCAAACACTGAACTGGCTGCTGTACTGTACTGTACTGTACTGTAGATAATGTCTCATTTAGAGGTGAGCTATTCCTGTAACCCACTGGTTCAATGTCTTATTTAATGTTCGTAGTGTATGTACACTAACAGCAACAGACTTTTTGAAGATGGTGATGAGTGGATACTCATGGCATTTAAAAGTTTAAAGAGAGAAAGACATGAAAGCAATTTTATACATGTTTTATGAAGTCATTCAAATGTCAGTCCTCACTCCAGTGGCTTAAAATGATTTGCTTTCTAATTCGTCTCACTTACTGATCGCATTGATATTCCCCCGAGAATATCCCCTCCCCTATACGTACACTCAATTATCCATTTATCCGTCAATCCGTCCGTCGTCTAGATCTAACCTCTGTATTTCCTGTGTGTTCAAGGCTCCAGAGTTTCCTACAGCAGCCAGCACAGTCACCTGGGCTCTGAGCTTCGGCCTCTGCAATCCCCCGAACACCACATTGACCCGATCTACGAAGACAGGGTCTACACCAAACCCGGCCTTAGAGGACAAGGTAAGCAGAGGAGGCTGAGGAGAATTGAAAGACATGAGCCCGAAGGTTGTTTGTTTAAGGAGTTAAAGTGATGTCTTCAAGCACTCAGTCTGTAAAACGGAATCCTGGGAGGCGAGGGGAATATAAAGGAGGTTTTTACCGGGAGAGTGTGGGCAGACAGCAAACCTCTGATAAGCGGCAACATGCAAAGGGTGCACACAATTTGTGGATTTGCAACTAAGGTGTTTTAGGTGAGATAGAAGACAACGAGAAATAAGGATGAGTGGAAGAGTGAACGGGAAGGCTGCAGTTGCCAAAAGAGCAGAAGGTTTTGGTAACAAAATGACAAAGAGATCAGTCAGAAGGAGAGATACCCTTTTTTTAGATAGACAGTTTGAATACAAGAAAAGCAACTCAGAAACACAAAAGCACGCTTATTACAACTTTTACTACTGCGATTAAAAAGAGAGTAACATAAAACAGTGGACATGGTTGTATTTAAAAGGGATTAGGAACAGATAACATTTGAAGTAGATCAGAGTGAGACTTTGAAGATTCCTAGAATATTCTTCAAAGCAGTCCGACGCCAAAAATAGCCGCGGCGTGTCATAAATCACCCGGTGAACCATCTAAATTTAAAAATCAGACGACATCACATGATGCCCTGACTAAAGAGATGGATCAAAGTAACACTTAACATACAGAAGATGCAGCCCAGTGTAACACATGACGTGGTCCCACTTAAAAGGAGTATTTTTTGTTCGTGTTTTATTAAAGGCTGCTATACATGAGACCTCCTCTTTCCATCTGATCGTGTAGCACTATTTACGAGATCAGGTGGGCAAATCCAATTGGGGTCTCAATGGCAATTTGTCTTTCAGTCACAGTCTGTTAACTAATTAGTTTCATGGCTGAAAATTAATCTCAATTAATCCCACGGGCGTAAAGCTTGGGTGCTTTGAAAATCAAAGCAAATCGACCGTGTCCTAAAATGTTTGTGACGTCGCGCCGCCCGACTCGGTCGCCTGAACGTTGAGCGTTTGCCGGAGAGAGGAATACACAGAGAGACACGATATGAAATAAGATGTTATACTTTCAGAGATATCCCCCGTAATAACTGAAAGGTTTGAGGTCAGTCCCTCCCTGTACTGACAGGTCACTTTTGAAGCATCAGCTTCGTGACTGTGCATGCAAGTCACGACTGCAGCAAAACGCCCACACTGTCCGTCAAATATAATACATGAGTTTAGATCGGCTTTTCATATTTCTGTCTGTGCAACACAAAGCAGCCGTCGGAAAGCCTGGCTGTGTTTCAAGGTCAACTCAAATGGTTCAAAGATGAACAGAGTTGGCAACTAGCAGACGACACTTCACACCCGACTTCACATCGCAGGTGAATTTCCTCGGGCCCAGTCAAGGTCCCTGCAGTTATCTAGTTACAAACACGCAGTGACCCGCCGCGCCTCCCTCAGAGCGAGCCACTGCAACGGCCCCAATGCTTCCTGAGCTGAACTCCCATCGCTGTTTGAGGCCGACAAAGGAGGTTGGGAAGGCTCTGTGGTCGTCTGGGGTTGTTCCGGAGAGGATGGATTTCATTATTCAGGGGGGGCCCTGAGCGTTTAGCTGAGCCCTCTTAAAAGCCCCAGGGATCACTCTATGGCAATTTCTTTATTAATGTATCAGCAAAACTCCAAATTTGTTTTTGTAATATACATAATTTTTGTAGAAGACAAACAGAAATGGCTGCCGGCCTTAAAAGAATAATTAGACGTTTTGGGGGACACGTATTTGCTTTCTTCCCGGGCATTAGAATTTGATACTTGCCTCTCTCATTGGAGGTTATTCCTTCGGTTTAGCACAAAGACAGACAAACGGGGGGTAGAGACTCCTGGCTTTAGCTCAATACTTAACAGACAGTCATCAGAGTGCCAGCGGTGTTGTCGCAAATAGGTCTCCCTTGACATCGTTCGAGGTCAAATGATTACACTGGGCTCTCGTGATTCACTGCAAACCTGCGGGCAAAATAGTATTTCAGACTGAAACGCCCACGTGCAGTGTACTCTGTACACTGACGCTGTGACGCGCACGTGATGTGCACTTTAAGGGCGGCTGGGTGTGTATACACAACTCGACGAGAATGGGATGAACGGGAAGGGGGCCATGGGGGGGCCGCAGTAGATCTTTGCCCTATTGTGGCCCCTATTCCTGGTTAACCCGGCCCTGCTTAGAATTCTTATCTTTAAAACGATGATTTCATGTGCCTGCAAGTTTCATGTGTGACCTGTGAAGTTCATTTTTTTCATCAAGTGCATGTGCGTTTGATTTGACCGCCTGTGTCTGCCTGTGATTTTTCAACCAAATGAACATCTGAAGGTCATTTGGTAAGCTCCCCTGAAGTTACCTGTTGAGTTGTCACTGCGATTTATCATGTTTATTTACTTTTCTTTTTTTGCTTCTTCTCTTTCTGCTTTTTTTTTTTTTTTTTTACTTCTGTGCTCGTGTTGTTGCTTTTTACTCATTGTGTGTGTGTGTGTGTGTGTGTGTGCACGTGTGTCCTTGTGCTGGCACTTGTGTTTGGTGTGCGATCTCTTCGTGCCCCGCTCCTCGCCACCCTCCTCGGCCACGTCAAACCCAGTGGTGAACCAGTTGTACCAAGAAGTCCTCAACTATCTGCTCTGTCCCTACGCTCCTCTTCCTGCTTTAGCCCCGCCCTCTCCCGGTGTCGACCCAATCCCCTTGCAGCGAACGGGAAGCCAGAGCGCCACCGCCACCTTTCAGAGAGGCAGCTTCGCCACAGGAGGCGGGGCGGCTGACTACGCCAACCCGTATCGCACTCTGCAGTTCTGCCCGTCCACGGAGTCGCCTTACAGCAAGTCGGGCCCGGCGCTACCCCCCGAGGCTGCCCTCGGCCGGTCTCCATCTGTGGACAGCATCCAGAAGGATCCAAGGTGAGGAAGAAACAAAACATTTTTTTTTTACCTCAGCTCTGGCTTGTAGAGGAAGCCCCTTTTGTTCCGCTCCCTCTCCACTGTCACAACTTACTGAGGGCCAGATTCACCGGGTCAAAGATATCTCTTTTATCAATTACCTTGAGAGAACACTGAGCAATAACTGTGTGAAAAAAGAGTTGATTAACAATTCCACAAGTGTCAAAGTTGGAAGTGTGACACGGCGACACCAAACAGTTTCGTAGCATCTCAGCGGACCACTGACTGTCAGGATGTGACAGTCAAGTGCAGTACAAAAGCTGGCTGAATCTGGGCTTTAGTATGAGGCACACATCACGCCACATCTCTCACTGTCCTCTCTAGTTTGTGCACACCTCTAGGTCCAATTTCAAAAGTTTTGTCGGCAGTCGCTGTTAGGAGTGAAGTGCCAGTATCAGTCACTGTCTGTGCACTGGGTAGACACAGTGAATGTGGGAAGTCTGTGAAGTCTGCTTTGAAACCGAGAGAGCTGAGTGTGTGTGTGTGTGTGTTCGGTGAGAGAGAGAGAAAGTGACAGACAAAAGCAGAGGAAGAGAGAGACACATGCAGACGCAGCGTAATGGCTGTTTTCATCATCCTTTCGTCCTAATTAAAATCAAGTTTGAAATACTATTCCAATTGTGTCTTGGCTTTCTCTTTCTTAGCCTCTTGTTTCTGACTAATGACTGCACAGACTCGCTGTCAGAGACAGAAGCAGCCTAATTAAAGTTGGAGTGTCTTTCTTTGTGGCTCTTCAGCCCAGGTGCAAGCAGGACATATAAATATATATATATATATATATATATATATATATATATCGTTTCACATATTTAATATTTTTAATGAGGAGGTGGCTTTCTGCTGAACCGCTGTATTTTGACTCTGGTTGGTTGTGGCCATTGCTCTTTCCTCCACCCATTGTCCAAGTGTTTCTTTTCTCTGTGCACGTTTCACTCACATTGTCTGTTTGTTCACTCTTTTGCTCCGGCATTCATCGATTGTGTAGCCCCCCCATCATCCGCACATCTGCACCGCTACGTTTTGGAGGACTTGACTTGTGATGCATGGCGTTTTGTTTTACATTCACAACATGTGGAGTCAGTGAGCGTTATAACGGAGGGTCGCCCAGGATTAGAATAAGGATCATGCAGGAACTCACTGGTCCGGCAGTTGTGCAGTTTTGCTGGTTACAACCTGTTTTTCTATGGAACATTCAACAGCTAAGTTGACTAATAGGCCAACCTCATTAAAAAAAAAATTGTATATTGGATGACACAGTAGACTCAAAATTGCATTGTGAGTATATACTGTATATACATGTGCACTGTATTGGTTTACTGTGTGTGTACGGTATCTTATGTGCTGTGCAAAGGTTGTGAAAATCGCAACATACAGTAAATCTATGCTTTCAGAGTCCTGTCGAAAAACATATTGCGCAAGATCCGGGCGTTGGGCTCATAGTAGACATTTAGAATTTGCGGCAGCCGTCAGCAAAATTTCCAGTTTGTTGTATTAAAGCAACAGGGCAATACCCGGCTTGTCTCATCCTCTCTTTACATGACATACCCGCCATCCCCTCCGCCTGCTCTAAGTGCATGCCCCTTCACCCTGCCCACCACCTCCACCACTGCCTGATGACCAAATGTTGAGAGACAAAGACGAGTCTAGTGGCTACATATTGATTTCCAATTCACTAATCATCACTCTTATTGGTTATTGAATCATTTGTTGCCCGACAGCCAACATATACCTCTCTCTTGTTTCTCTTTGCCTGTCCTCCCTCGATAGGTACGACCCCGATTTCCTTGTGTGGAATCAAAATCAAGCCGAGCAAAGAATGACAAAGTAATCCAACTATTTATTTATACACATACACATTCTGTCTATCGATCTTACCTTTGTCTCATCCACTGAATCTCTCCATCTTTTCAATATGACACCGATTGAAGCAGATGTTAATGTTATTGGCAGCATGAAGGCATTTCACATTTGTATTGTCAACCATTTATGCATAGCGCTGTACTGAACTCCTTCAGTGTATCTATATTTGGATTCGGAATTAGACACTAGTGAAAAGGACTGGCTTTCAAAAAGACTTGGCATTTAATTATGGTATTGCATAATATTAATATAACATCCTCTGTGGCCAGGAAACCACTCAGAAGATCCTAAAAACATCTGATAAGTTTTAAGACAGATGAGAAAGTTAAGCAATCAACTACTATTTGATTTTTTTTTGTAGTAATAGAATATAATAAGCTTTTTATGAATATTGAAAAAACAGTAAATCTTTGTTAATCCTCCTCATTCTCTCCTTGGGCTTTCCATCTATCCATCCATCCCTCCATCCATTTATCTACCTGTTGATTTACTCGGTCACTCGTTTGTTTCCTTTGTCTGTCCTGGTGATTTCTGAACGTGCTTTGTGACCGTTGTATTGGTGTGGCTTGCTCAGTGTTAATTTTGGTATACCTTATTTCGATTTTTGGTTTCACAGTATTGGTCTTTTCAGTTAACTCTCTGCCAGACAGCCACTACGTGTATTTGAAGCAGACATCAGGTGGTTGATGATGGTTTACCCTCCTGATGTCAATCTTGCCCTGACTCAAAAAACCATACTGTATAGCATTTGATATGTTAATGTCAGTTTACCTTTTCATTAATGTCGCTGTGCTGGTTTACCCCAGCTGTTTTGTTGCCACATTTCCAAATTTTTAGTTGGATTGCGGATACATATAGTCTCAAAATTGTTGCTATTGACCGTATTATATGTACATTATCGTATTGATAAATATACTGCCAGAGACATAACATTAGCTGACACTACTACCAGAGACATAACATTAACAATACTGACGAAGAGATACCATTAGTTCATAGAACTACCAGAGACATATATAATATTTCTCTGTCAGTATTGTCAGTTATTAGCTCACATTACTAGCAGAAACATTCATGGCCGCGGGAAATTGGGTTGCGACCATTGATGATCATTGATACACATTTTATTAAAAAAAAAAAGAAAAGAAAAGAAAACCCGTCTGAAGCCCGGAGGAGGACTAAAGAGAAAGAGAATTAAAGGTGACATATTATGCTCATATTCAGGTTCATACCTTTAATTTGGGTTACCACTTGAAAAGATTAACATGCTCTAATGTTCGAGTGATCTCATACTGCCCATTACCGCAGCTCCTCTTTCCTAAAACGCCTGGATTTCATTTTAGCCCCTTCTCCCGATAAACCCCAGCCTGCTCTGATTGGCCAGATGGCCCAGTCTGTTGTGACTGGTCAACTGATTCCAAAATGTGTAGGAAATGTCACACCCCGTCACCAGCAAAGTGGAGATGCTCAGATTGCAGGCGGGGTTACCCCACCAGAGCCCAACTGTGACATCACAGTGGGAGAG